>NC_044995.1:24668199-24695699 GCF_008728515.1 Papio anubis
TTTTTCGTTCCATTCCACGATCCACCCTTCCACCCTGTCCCAGCCTATCGTCCACCACCATGTCTGTCCTGCCCATCTGTCTGCCATGTTCCTGCACTGCATGTCTCTCTGCCTGCCACCGCGATCCGTAATGGATCTGCGATACTGGTTCAATGCTGCCGCCGCTTATAATCTGCGTATGCCACGTCCACAATCTGCCGCATGTTCTGCGCCATGCTGCGCGTGCGTGCGTGCTGGCCAGTAATCGCGCGCGTAATGCCGCAGCGCCGTAATGTCGCCGCTGAATCGGCTGATCAGATCTGCGATAATGCGCACGCCATAATGCCGCCTGCGTCTGCGCGCATGTGTGCTGCCGCCTGTGGATCTCTGGGCCGCATGCCGCAAATCGTAATGCCACGTATGGGCCACCTGGTAATGTGTGTTGCGCGCATCAATGCCACCTGAATCTGTATTGATCTTTCTTGCATGTCTTGCCGGCCATCTCGGATATGGACGTGTCATAACGCTATGCGTGATCACTTGCTTGCCTGCCTTGCTGGGATCATCAATGCCTTGCTGCGCAATGCCGTCTTCGATCCGGTATCAGATCTGCGCCGCACAGTAATGCTGCGTGCGCCTGTCCGCCTTGCGTTGCGCGATGCGATCTGTCTGCTGCGATGCGTGTCGTGCACTGCGATCCTGGATCTGCACATGTCTGCACCTGCACTTATGTCGAGACCGCGTATCAATGCCTGCACCTGCCGCCATGCCGCCATGCGTAATCTCCGCCTGCCGCGTAATGTCATGCCCCTGTCACCGCATCGTAATGCCTTGCACGATCCGTCTCCACCACCCGATCCATCTCCATGTCCACTGTTTCCATTCATCCCTTCCTTCCTATGGATCTATTTTCTTCCACCACCACCACCATATCCCCTGTCCCTGTATATCCACCTATCCACACCTATGCTCCACCTCTGTATCTACCTATGTCTACCCTACCACCTGTATAATCATATCTGCATGCATGCCTGTCTGCACACTGTAATAATGTCTACTACACACCACCTATATTCTGCCTTTTTGTAATAATATGCTGGACGTATGTTAATATATCCTGTCAAGATAAAAGGACTCCAGACAGTTTGATATTTTGGGGACCTGGGTGAACAGTTAATCCAGAATCCCACTCTTTCAGTTTGATGCTCTTACTGTTTGTGTTGCCCTAGACAGACAAAACCTTAGCAAGCTTCAAGTTCCTCTTCTTTTTTAAAAAATTGTATATACTTAAGGTGATGTCTGATATATGCTTGATTAGTGAGATAGTTACTACAGTGAAGCCAATTAATATACGTATCATCTCTCATGGTTACCTTTTTTTGTGGTAAGAGCACCTAAAATCTACTGTCTTAGATGTTTTCAGTACAATAGAGTGTTGTTAACTATAGCCTTCATGCTGTACTTAGATCTCTAGATTTATTGATGGTACATCACTGCAGCTTTATACGCTTTAACTTACATCTCCCCATCTCTGGTTCCATGCGTTCAACATTTTTTGCTTGTTTTTCTGTTTTTTAGTTTTCACATACAAGAAAAATCGTACAACCTTTGTGTTTCTGTGTCTAGCTTGCTTCACTTAGCATAATGTTCTCTAGTTACATCTATGTTCTTGCAAATGGCAGGATTTCCTTCTTTTAAACAGCTGCATAATATTCCATTGTGTGTGTGTATACATATTCTGTATGTATGTGTATATTGCGATTTCTTTACCCAGTCATGCATTGATGGACATTTAGGTTGTTTTCATATCTTGGCTATTGTGAATAATGTAGATATATAGATCTTAAATGTTCTTACCACAAATAAAAAAATTAAAGTAGGAAAATAGTAACTATGTGAGGTGATAGATACATTATTTATCTTGATTGTGGTGGTGATTTCACATTGTATATTTACATTAACATCGGAGATACATCTTAAATATACAGAATTTCTATTTGTCCACTAAACCTCAAAAAAGCTGAAAAAGATTACAGGGATGGTGCACACCGCACCCTTTGAGCACTGGCTAGTCACAATCAGCACTCAGGCAGTGCTGGCTCTGATTCTGTTAACTGCGATCTTTATTTCTCCGCCCATCAGAGAGGGCTACTTCTCCACACCTGTGCACATGAGGGCTGGCTGCAGCCACCAGGCAGCCTCCCCTGACTGTGGGCACTCACTTTCTCTCAACTCCTGGGGCTGAAATGTGTCCAGGGAAACCATCAGATCACAAAGGGTTGCATTCGTCCTCAATTCCACCAATGACGTCGGTGAAGTGACAACTTCTGTCAGAGATGAGCACGGAAGTCTCTTTCTGAGAAAATTTAAAGAGGACTAGAAATCTCTACAGTCTTAGACAAAATTTGGTTCCTAATTTGAAAGTTTCCTAATTTAAAAGCCCTGGCAAAGTGTTTGCCTATTTAATACGTAAAGAGTCAAGGCTTTTAAATCAAAAACTGTACACAAACCTCTATGGCATCTTAGAAGAATATGCAAAACACTATTTTTAAAAGAATCTCAGATGTAGTGACAGTTTTACTGTTACTGATGTTATTGATAATTTTATGATTAATTGGACTAATGATTTTAATATTTTAAACACCAACAAAATCAATGTGATCACCAATGCTCTATAATTATTATAATTACATAAGATGATAATTATATTCTTAACAGACATGCAGAAGTTTTTAACCTGAGAATAATAATTGTTTTTGAGATCGGAGATATCGATTTATACAGGTTGAGTGGTGGTATGATCCTGTTTGCTGTAACCTCCACCTCCAGTTCAAGCACTGTTTGCCTCCATAATTATGATATAAATTCATCACACCCAGCTAATTTATTTTAGAGATTTGGTATCACCATGTTATTGATATCTCTCATTCTGACTTTCCTTAGGATCCAGAAGACATCTTGGCCTCCCAGTGTTGTAAAATCACAAATATAAGACATCCAGAAAGTTTTTCCTTCCTTCCTTCCTTCCTTCCTTCTTCCTTCCTTCCTTCCTTCCTTCCTTCTTTTTCCTTTTCCTTCTTCCTTCCTCCTCCTCCTTCCCTTTTCCTTCCTTCTTCTCTTCTCCTCTCCTTCCTCCTTTTTCTTTTCTTTTTCTTTTCCTTCCCTTCCTCTCCTCTCCTTTTTCTCTTTCTCTCTCTCTCTTTCTTTCTTCTTCTTTTCTTTCTTTCTTCTTTCTTCTTTCTTTTCTTTTCTTTCTTTTTCTTCTTCTTTTCTTTCTTTCCTTTCTTCCTCCCTTCCCTCTTTCTTTTCTCTCTTTCTTTTCTTTCTTTCACACACAGACTCTCACCACAGCCCAGGCTGGAGTACAGTGGCATGGTCTCAGCTCACTGCAACCTCCACCTCCTGGGTTCAAGCGATGCTCTTGCCTCAGCCTCTCAAATAGTTGGGGTTACAGGTATGCGCCACTATGCCCAGCTAATTTTTGTATTTTTTAGTAGAAACAGGATTTCACCATGTTTGTCAAGGTGGTCTCGAACTCCTGACCTCAGGTGATCTGACTCCCTCAGCCTCCGAAAGTGCTGGGATTACAGTCATGAACCACCGCGCCTGGCCCAGAAAAAGTGTTAAGATTGGTGTAGAATATAGTTGAAGAAAATGGAGAAGAATAATGATAAAGATTAAAAAAACCTTTCAATTGAAGACAGCTGTAAATATAGCCATAGCCAAATGAGGAGACTGAATGTCTAAATTCTCTTCAAGTTAGATTGAGGTTCAATGTAATCTTAATCGAAGTTTGGGAAGGATTTTTTTGGGGGGGTGTGGGCAAGGAACAAAATATTTCTAAATTATACCTAGGAGAAATTAGATGGACAAGCACCAGTTAATAAAATCAAACCAAAAATTAATTGGAGCAAGGAGAATTTGTTTTGCCAAATAAAATGTATTATGAAGCAAAAATCCTTAAATTAATTAGATACTAATACTAAAAGAAGTATACAAATCTAAAATGCAGACCAGAGAGCTCCAAAACAATTTCTTTAGAAGGGACTGATATTTAAGGAGTATTTTCAAAATGGCACTGAATTTGATGGAAAACTACCTAGGTTAAAGAAGCAGATTTTATATTTGCATCATACCCCAAAATGAGATAAAACAGATTAAAATGTTAAATGTCAAATACAAATTGAAACACAACAAACTAGAAAACATCAGTGCACATCGAAATGATCTCTTGGCTAGCAGAGGACTAAGCTTAACATTGTGAAAAAAATTACAGTGGACCAATGGATTTGACTATATAAGATGTAAATATCTGTCAATAAAATCATAAAGTGAACTCGTAGCCAGGAACATTTTTCCTACACATGTAACTAAGGATTTTTAACCTACAAACATATAGAATTCACATACTTAAAAAATCAAGATCCTCAAAGGAAAAAAAAAGGATAACAATTACAACAATATTATGATACCCTTTCAAACCATCAATGGCATACATTTTTAAGAATTGCAATTCCCAGTGCCATCAAAGGAGACTGAGTGTGGAGTCTGGGGAAGAATAAATAGCCAATTAAGAAGCAGTTTCACAATATGCATCAACAGCCTTTAAATGCTTGTATTTTTGATTTAATGACTTTACTTTTACAAATAAAACTATTTTCAAAATGTACTAAATTGCATTATAGAAATAACACAAAATGTGGGCGAGATTTATCCACAGAGGTTCCCACAACATCATTCATAAAACCCTAGAGACAGCAAGAAATTTCTAAGTGTCCAACAACAGCTGGAGAATGGTGAATCGATGCCCTCCCATTTCGGAATATTTTGCAGACATCAAACATGTTTACGATGAGGCTTGACAGATGTGGGAAATTGTGTGTGACACAATGTGAAACAGAATGAGAAAAATATTTACAATGCCTGACAGATAAAGAGTTAATATGCATCATATGCAAACAGTATCTACAAATCGTAAGAAGAAAAAGACATGTCACCCAATTTCAAACCTTGCAAAAACTATCAATAGGCAATTCACAAGAAAAGAAAATCCAAATGGGTCAATAAACTTTTAAGAACATACTCAACCTTTGCGAATGGGAAAGTAAAAATTACAGTAAAACTGAAATACCATGTTTTACCATCAAGTTGACAAAAATATACGAATGATAATATTAAATGCTGACAAAGGTGTCAGGATATAGGTGCTTCATATATTGCCAGAAGGAAGGAAGCAAGACTCCTTGCTTCAGTCTTTTGGGAATGTAATCTTAGAGTATCTACTAAAATTAAAGTATGTGTGTCCTTTGACCCAGCAATTCTGCTTTATGGCTGTAACTTATGGAAATAAAAGCATTATTTTTAAAGGAAGGAGGGAGAAGAAATCTTCTGAATGTTCATAAGTACAAGTATGATTGAATACATTGAGCGTATCAGGACTTAAGAATAATATGGAGAGAGAGAGAGAAAGACAGAGAGAGAGAGAGAAAGTGCTTTGTACTTGTTTTGTCCAAAGAGATGATAATTCACTAAGAGAGGAAAAAAGTTACAGAGAAATGAAAACGTATAATATATATGTATGAGAGTGAAGGCCTATTTTTGTTGTATCTTTTATTTTCTTTGAAACTTTTTTGTTTCTTTTGTTTTTCTATTTAACTTTTGTTAAATATTTCTCCCTTCTTTCCTTCCTCCCTCCCTCCTGTCCTTCATTCTGTTTTCCTGTCTGCCTTCCATTCTTTCTACTTATCTTCTTCCTTTTCTTCCTTCTTCCATCTCTCCTGACTTTTTATCTTCCTTCTTTTCCTTCTTTCCTTCCTTCCTTCCTTCCTTCCCTCCTTCCTTCCTTCCTTCCTTCTTTCCTTCCTTCCTTCCTTCCTTCCTTCCTTCCTCCCTCCTTCCCTCCCTCCCTTCTTTCCTTCCTTCCTTCCTTCCTTCCTTCCTTCCTTCCTTCCTTCCTTCCTTCCTTCCTTCTTTCCTTCTCTCTCCAACATCCATTATGCTCATATATCCCTTATGGACAAAAATACGATACTAGAAGGGGATAGTACATGCTGATAACACTGTTTTTCAATGCTGGTTGTAGAAAACACAGGCTGACTTTATTATTTTGGAAGACGAATTTAATAAAAAAGAGATTCTGGGACAAGATTGTGTTCTGAATTCTGTTATTTTTTTAATTTTTTAATTTTTTTTTTTTTTTAGTACAGGTAAAAGAAGATCAGATATAAAAGCACCAAAAGTTTAAGAGTTTTCTGTTGATGAGCAGAGAGGTATAGTGATTTGCTTCTTTATACCATTCTGTGCTTGTCAAATTTGAGTTAAAAAGCATTCATTCCAATTTTTTTCTAAAAGTGTACTTATGAAGTCATTGTTTGCATCCGCTTCCCTTTAAGGGTTTTACCTTTCTGGAGGTGTCTCCAGGGATGGAATGCCACACCAAGTTCCCCATGCAGCTCAGAGGACACTGCCTTCCCTCCACCTGTGACGTGTGTGGCTTCTGGGACCTGAGCCACGCCCAGGGAGGAAGGGCACTGGCCCTGTATCACAGCAGAGCAGGCAAGAGTGCCAGGTTGCAGAGGGCACAAGACAGTGGCTTGCCTACCTGAAGAGGCCTGTGTGGGTGTCATTCACCTCAGACCACCCAGGCAATCACTGTGCGGTGTCACGGGTTCATCTGTCCACTGCACAGCTTTTGGTCATAGGAAGGGGAAAGGGCTCTTTCCCCAGGCAGGAAAAGCAGTCAGTCAATGTGGCATGGAGCTGCAGGAAGGGCCGCCTGGGAGAACCTCTGATGCTGTGTGGGTTTAAGCTGGAGCCTGCGAGGCCTGAGCGCTGGGCCAGCGGCTTCTGGAGAAATTCCGCTTTGGGGCCCTTCTGTGCTGGGCTTGGATGAATAACTCTTCCATCCTGGCAATAAAGTGGGGAAGGAGACAGTAAATAAGCAACGGGCAAAATTAAAACCAGTAATGAGCCGTATGAATATTGTGGTGTGATAATGCTGGAGACACATTTATTTGGGAGCATTGCATGTTCTGGGAAAACATAATGGCATTGTGGCTACGCGGCCTCATTTTCCTCTGCCGAGTTTCCGCTTATTAGCCCTGGAGGCTGGCAGCACCCGCACCTGTGCCCAGATGCTTTTAAAACCTTGGCAGGGAGAGGCAGACCCATTACAGAGGGAGGACAGAGCTCCAAGGGCGGTCTCCTCAGCGGGGAGGAGCTGTGATGGCCCAGGCGGGCCCCTCTATCCACCCTGGCCTACTAGAGATGGAGAGCAGCCAAGGCCAAGTCGCTCAGGAAGGATGCCAATGTCAAGGGTGTTGCCCCACTCACGCAGGGGGATCCTTGTCCTGAAACCTCAGCCAACCCTGCACATGTGGGTGCCTAATGAGTCCATGCTGAGGAATGGGCTGGAACTTGCTTGAATCTGCTACATCCATCTCTGGGCTTTGGCTTGGGTCAGAGCTTTGACTTGCAATTGCTTCTTCAATAAGGCTCTAGAAAATGCCTTTCAGGTCCCAATGCCCCCAGGCAGGACAAGAAGAAGAGTGCAAAGCTGTCATAGGGTGGACCTGAAGCCTAAGCTGAAGCGATCTGGAAGGAAACCCGGTAAGGATGAGAAACTTGTAGAGGTTTTGGACTCTCAGGAACTGGCTTTAGGAGAAGGAGTCCTTATAGCCCACCTATCCTTCAGGAAGAAGTTTCAGGTAGTCAGGGAGCAAAGTTACATGGAAATGTGTCCTGTACCCCAAAAGAAGGACTCTAGACCTCCTCAGCTATATTATGAAGACGGAAGTGCGCTCAGGACACAGCACTCAGAGGCTGGCAGAGTAGTTTACTAAAATAGAGAACTGCATTCCCCTGTGGCTGATGCCTGTAATCCCAGCACTTTCAGCGGCCACAGCAGGTGGATCACCTGAGGTCAGGAGTTCAAGACCGGCCTGGCTAACATGGTGAAAACCCATCTCTACTAAAAATACAAAAAGTAGCTGGGCATGGGGGTGTGCTCCTGTAATCCCAGTTACTCGGGAGGCTGAGGCAGGAAAATCACTTGAACCCCAGAGTCAGAGGTTGCAGTGTGTCGAGATCAAGCCACTGCATTCCGGCTCGGGTGACAGAGTGACTCCATCTCAAAAAACAGCAACAACAACAACAACAACAACAACAACAACACCGAATTGCATTCTCAGATTGGCTTCTCCACTCTACTGTGTGGCGTAAAGATTCTGTCTCTGGTGCTGGATTCAAGGGCTCTCTGCATGTTTTTTTGTAGCTTTGTTATTGTGGACAGGCAGACAGGGCACTTTCATGCCCATTAATTGTTTCTGAAGATACTGCAAGAAAATAATTTCCTGCTGGAAATTTCCAGTCAGATCGTTTTGAAACTGGGTCATGGGATTTGAGCCTGATCAACTTGTAGAAATACTCTACAGTTTGTCATGTTTCTTCAATGCATGGGTATTTATGATTGAAAATATACATGGTTGTCAGAAAAGGGAGTAATTTAAATAGTACAATGGGTTCATATTTTGCATATATGCTCTTAATCTATCCTGTCCGTGTTGTGCAAGTGAAGTCTTGTAGGGTGGACTGACTACACAAAACCACTTCTGCTGCACTTTGGGTGGTTTTCAGCAGTAGTCCTGTCTCAGCAGAATTTGTTTTTGTTTTTGTTTTTGTTTTGAGACAGGGTCTTGCTCTGTTGCCCAGGCTGGAATGCAGTGGTGTGATATGGGTTCACTGCAACATCCGCCTCCCAAGCTCAAGCAATCCTCCTACCTCAGCCTTCCAAGTAGCTGGGACTAGGAGTATGCCACCATGCCTGGCCCAATTTTTCGTATTTTTGGTAGAGATGGGGTCTCACCATGTTGCTCAGGCTGGTCTTGAACTTCTGGACTCAAGCAATCAGGCTGCATCAGCCTCCCAAAGTGTTGGGATTATAAGCGTGAGCCACTGCGCCCAGGCTCAGCAGGATTTTGACCATGCACTGAATCCAGATCCTCACTCTATGTGTGATGGAATTCTATTGTACCTAGGAGGCACCAGAACTCCTCTGAGCCATTGTTTCCATTGAAAAATGGGGGAAACATAATCCCAAGACTGGAGGGTGCTGTGCAGGATCATTACAGAGGGAGGACAGAGCTCCAAGGGCAGTCTCCTCAGTGGGTGAATTCCAGGGTGAATTCCACTTTGTCTTTGTAGTCTACGGACTCCACTCTCTGTGCCCTCTGACAACCTCCCCAACTCTACGTCAAATTATTGGCAGTTGAGGATCATGCTGTTGTTTTTGCAGCCCCAGTTGACGCAGCCCAGAGCATAGCTGAGCATACAGCAGCTGTCTGTAAACAGCCAATATCTCTGCCTGAGCCACACCCTTCCCAGAGGTCCAGTTCCTTAAACTAACTTCTGGCCGAGCAATGTGTGTGTGCTTGGGTATCTCTGTGCGCTTGCAAATGATCTCAATGTGCTGGCATCCACCCATGTTCCCCACAGGGCCAGAGTGGTGGACAGGTCTGCGGATGCCTCCAGGACAGTGGCCCATAGTGGGGACACTTCACATGTACTGCAGGTAGCATCCTGTGGGTCTGGGTCATGAGAGAGAATATCTGATCTGTTGGCTGGAAGCGGAACTGATCGTGGACATCAAGAGGGAATTGGCTCTTTTAAGACAAATGCTTCCAGATGCTAGGATTGCTGGGTCTGCATTGCTCCCCAGATGGGGCTGAGTAGGAGCCAGAAAAGTAACAGTGGTTGATAAACTCAGAAAGGTGGTTCATTATGAAGTAGCTAGCTTTCACAGATTCTGGAAGGTCAGGTTTACCCGGGGATGGTTTAACAGCACAGGAAGTGTGCCAGGACCTCAGAGAACTGGGGAAGTTCACCCTCTCTCCAGTGTCAGTTGGTCCAGTTTGGGGAAGTCTGGTGTTCTTACTGCCAGCAGGAACTTGCTCCCAGATATAGCCCAGCCCTGTGGCATTTGCAAAGCTCTGACAGAATCATGTTTTCCATGGAGATTACAATTGACGACCTGTTTCCCAGTGGCTGGGAAGCGTTTGTGAGTAGGCATTGTGTTGACACATCTGTTTCCAGATCCAGCTGGGACCATTCGAGGTAAATGAAAAGCAGCGAAACTGCATAGAATTCAACCTCTGGGAACCTAAAGAAGACTTTTTGCTTAGAGGATGATTTGGGATGTTTAAATATTTTAAGGATTCAGGCAGATGATCTCGTATTCCGGGGTGCCCTTCCCACGTCACTGTGCTAGAAGGATCAGGGCTATAAACCAATGCCAGTCACGAGTGAGCCTGTGTACCCTGAGTGGAACCCAAGAGATGTCTATTCTAGAGTGATGACTCATTCAGGCTGCCCTCTTCTCTCACATGGATGATCGAAGTAGTCTCCTAAATGGTTTCCTGGCTTCCTACTCATCCCCACAGAGTTCCTTGTCCACACAGCAGCCAGAGTGGTGTTGCAGTGGGGAAATTAGATGACATCAGTGCCCCTGCTTGATACTTTTCCATTGAGATCACTCCAAATTCCTTACCACCTGTAAGATCTAAGTGAAGTCCTGCCCACTTTTCTGACCTTATCTACTGCCCCCTGCAGCCACACTGGACTCCTTGTTCCTCCAACAGGCCTAAGGGCTTGGACAGACAAGCAGATGGGTAGACAGACAAATGAATGGATGGATGGGTGGATGGATAAATGGATAAATGCATTGGCAGGTGGGCTTGTGCAACCCAGAAGGAGTTCAAGTTTTCCAGGTGGAGGTCATTTTAACAGGATTTCTTGAGGGTCAACTAAATTGGGCAAAGATCAGGCCAGAACCATTTTCTCATTCATGCTTCTCTAGGTCAGAAAATTCTTATTATTTCCTCAAATGTAGCCCATATAAAAGACTAGCTGTTAGAAATCATGAGACATTTTCCCAGGATCTCTTTTCTCTCCTTTTGTTCAGTCAACAAGTTCACTAAAAATGAATTCTGGTTGAGCAAACTTTGATAATAAAATTTCTCTTTCCAATGTAATGTTGTAATAGTGACCACCATTTTTTAACCAAATCATCTGTTGCTGACTAGAACATTAATTTAAATAAAATGTTTTGTGCTCCCAACTAAAAGATGGACTTCCATGAGAATGAGTTCTTCATAAAAATGGCGTATTTCATGACGGGATGCCACTGGGGGTTAAATAAAATCTAAGTGTGTTTGTAAATTATTTACTTTAGCAAATACCAATCAAGACAGAGAACAATACACATAACAATACTAATTTTGTGGAAAATATTTTGTAAAAATTATATTTATTTTTCTTTAATAATCAATGTAAAAATAAACTCTCTCAGGCATGTGTAGAAATGCATAAAAGAGACCATAATAATCAATTGTCAATCCACCATTCTGAGATGTCTATTCTAGCTGAATGTCTTTTCCGTGTTTTTTTTTTTGTCTACATATATGTACACATATCTGTATGTTTTACATGGTTTTAATGATCCTCTACATACATATTTCCTTGCTTTGTTTCATGTGAAATTTCATCCTATGTGTTTTTACAGGTCATTTAAAAACTCTGGGCACACATCCACAATATTTCATTGTGTAGACTAGCATTGTCTAACAGAAACATAATGGGAGCCACATATGGAATTTTTAATTTTCTGGGAGATGCAATACATAAGTAAAAAAAAATCAGGTGACATGATTTGTGAAAATTAATGTGAACTCACATATTTTATTTGCTCCCATAAATATAAAAATATTTGCCATTTCAACATATAGTTATTATAAAAATTATTTAGATATTTCACACGTTTTCAACTAAGTCTTTGAAATCCATGTGTATTTTGTGTCTCAGTTCAGATCAGCCACATTCCAGGCATTCCGTAGCCGCCTGTAGTCAGTGACTACCATATTTAATAGCAAGCTCTAGTCTATTGAAAAATCACAGTATGGCAGCCTATGCACAGTGGAAGCGATTTTGCACTAATTCCCATATTCCCACTTAAAAGGCTATCTTCCAAGAATAAAAGCAGCCTGAAATTAGAGTTCCAGTTATCTTCTATCAGGTCTCAAGGTGATTAATTCAGTTTGATAGTTACAAGATACAGCCTCAATTCCTCAAAATGCTAAATGAAGTGGAAAGATGTTGAAAACAATGTTTTTCAAATTATGCATTTGATACCATTTTGCCTCTTTTCAAAGATGATTTCCTGGGCTCTAATAGAAGCTGATGTCTCCTAGTATATTAAGATCATATTCAATACAAGGCAAATGAATTAAATTAAGTTGGATGGTATTGATTGCTATCAGTCCTGCTTCAGCTCTGTCTGGGTCCATCTGCTCTCTTCATTGGAGTCCTGGGTCTGCATGGAAGCTCGCTGGTATTTGTGGGCCCTCCGGCCTCCCCTCTTCCTATGGGAATAAAGTATTTATTGTCTGGTACACTTGTTACACCTGGAAGCCCAACTGGCACTATCCTTTTGCAGACTCAGTTTTAAACCTTACACCTGGGCCCAAGGAATTTGAGGGAATCCAATGGATACAACTGGTCCCCAAGTGATGTCTTGCTTTAACAAGCACCTTGATAGTGTTCATGAACAACACTTCATGAAGGAGGGAGGAAGGGGGAGAGGGAGGGCCATCCCCATTGCCAAGGACCCTCCTCCCTGGTTGTGGGGTCCAGCCCAGGAGCCCACAGGGCCAGGAAAGGCACCACAGAGCCCACTTGAGCTAATAAAGGCCTGGTGGCTTAAGTCCAACATGGGTGCATTCAAAATGCTTTCTGGATGTCTCCTGTGTGCCAAGAGCTGGGTCTTGGGGGCACAAGAATGACTCAGATGCTGTAACTGTCTCCCTCCCATGGAGGGAGATGGACAAGCTGACCCTAAACTGCAACATATCTCTGTGATAAGAGAAAAGCCTGGAATGTTGTGGGCAGAGTATAAGTCAGTCACGTCACTCAGCCCATACCCTAGGGAAGCCCTCTGGGACGGCTTCCTGGAGGACAGGACTGGCCAGCTGTGTGACCATAGGCAGCCTCCTCCCCTTCCCTGTGGTTTGTGAAACGAGCAAAATAAAAGTACCTGCCTTATTGGACTGTTACGGGGAGAAAACAGTATAATACTTGTAAAATACCTAGCATGCAATCAGTCACTAAATACTGGCTCCTGTTACTGTTATTGCTGTTGTTTTATTGAAAGGTGCGGAGCTAGGCAGGGTGGACATGGAGCATAGACTGAGGGTGATGGGGAGACGGTGTTTGGCGCAGGGGTGGGATACAAGGAGATTTGCAGTTTTAGACAATTGCTCTGGTGTTATGGCTACAGAACTACCTTGCAGGAGGGGCTTTGAGCTGCCACCCAGCTGGAAGTGGCACTGGGGGCACTCGGCTTAGAGCTGTATTTGCATAACAAGAGCATTGCTTTTATTAGACTGTGAGTTATGATCAATACAACCCAGCATGTTAAAAGATGTATTCATTCTCATTTAACATCTTATGTGTTCCTTTTGTGGTCATCATCATCATCACCATCATCCTAGGTAGGGTGTGTCTCGGAAAGATCAGGGTGTGAGGTAGTTGGGTTCTTCTACTGTTCTGCCCACTGGAAGGTGGAGGAAGTGTTGGCGTGTGGGGTGAGCAGCAAAGGAGCTAGAAGCAAGGCTCCAGTTCTGATACCAAGTGGCCTCGACTCCTGCCCTCCCGAGGTCCAGGCAGCCCTTCTCCAATAGTGGCTCCATATTTACGCAGCCTCCTCCTTTTCCTTTATCTCAGTCATCAAAAGTTTAAGGAGATTTAAAAACCACTGGGGTGTTATGCATAAAATACAACCTAAGGTCACTGATGGAATTCATGCGCAGGTTCCTCCGAGGCAGGGCCGGAGCCCACCCCTCCAGGGTGTCTGGGCTGTCACTCTCCCCATCCGTCTTCCCGATTGTAAAAATTAAACACATGCACAGGAGGGCTTGGGAGGCAGAGTTATAGGGGATATAAAGTGCCTGACAGCATATAAACTTGGCCATCCTGCAGTGGAGCACCCAATCACAGGGGTGCTGAGGCGGGCGGGAGGGTCCCGGAATCCAGGTAGCAGCAGGCAAACTACAGACGGGAGAGGAAGCAGACGGTTTCTGGCTGGGGCGGGGCGGGGCGGGGCTGCCACTGACCTCAGTGCTTCTGGGAGTTGGGCTGAGCCTCTAAGGCCTCCTCAGCCCTCCCTCCAGCCATGGTGAAGTGCTGCCTTTTGCAGGGATTCCAAGAAGGGAGCAGATGGTCACAGCTGCGGGAGCAGATCCCAAAGCAGATGAAGGGGGATGAGGATGAGGCAGGAGAAATGGGCACGCTCAGATTCCCCCTTGTATAAGGGCCAGTGGCATCCCTGCCATTGCTTTGCTAAACATAGCCCCTGTAGGTTTCAGATGAGATGAGGGGAAATTGCTAACCTGGTGCTGGTGAAATCTAGAGCTGTAGATACGCTCAGATGGGTAGCCATGATTGTGGCTATGGAGCCGGAAGTCTGAGCTCTACATAAAGAACGTGGTGACCACTGCAGCCCCTTTGCACAGTGGGATCTGAGGTCCCTGGGGCTTGAGGGATGCCCAGAGGGTCAGGGTCATCTGATGGGAGACCCATGCCTGCTGTGCTTGAGGGTCTGGCCTTGTGCAAGGCCTTGAAGCACTGTCTTCTGTGTGCTGGATCCTTGCTGTTTTGAGACACTCACCCAGGGGTTCTTACGGCCAAGACACCTGGAGAGCGTGAGGGACAGAATCCCTTAGTGCCTCTGTGGCCCGAGGCTATGCGTGAGGGAGGGTGTGCACCCATGTGATAGAAAGAGAGACCAACAGGCACCGTGAGAGAGACAGAGAGAAACAGAGTGACAAAGAAACAGAGAAACAGACAGAAAGAGGGACAGACACAGAGAGACAAACAGACACAGAGAGACAGACACAGTGAAACAGAGAGACAAAGAAACAGAGATAGAAAGACAGAGACAGACAGAGAGACAGAGACAGACAGAGAGACAGAGACAGAGAGAGAGACAGAGACAGCCATATACACAGAGACAGACACAATGAGAGAGAGAGATACAAAGAGAGACAAGAAACAGAGACAGAGAAAATGTCAGAGACAGACAGAAACACAGAAAGACACAAACAAACAGAGAAAGAGACAGGAAGACAGAGAGTGTCAGGGAGCAAGACAGACAGACAGAGAGAGAGAGAGACAGAGGGAGAGGCAGAGAGAGGGAGTGAGGTGGGAGAACACCAAGGATGGGGTCTTAGCTGCAGGCACCATGGGGGCCAGTCCTCCTCTATCCACCTCCTCCTTCTTCGGCTGTTTCTAGAGCACCTGCTATGTCCCTGGATGGTACACACCAGTCTTGGGCCCAGCTGCCCCATGCTCACAAAGGGACATCAACCAATCACATGAATATTATTTAATTGCAATTGAGGCAGAAGGCTTGTGCCGTGCGATCCTTAAAACGTGCACGCAGCTTCCACCCGTGCTTTCTTTGTTCTGAAACTTGTCTGTGCATCTTCTAAGGAGGCATGTTGAGTCCATCCCATGAAAGCCAAGGCAGGGGGAAGCATTTGGTGTCTCCACCTATTTATTTATTTTAGGGATTCAAATCTGGCCCCGACCGGTGTTCCCAGGAGGCTAAGAAGCAAATGCCAGTGGGCACCTCTGAATGCCAGCATAGTTGTTTCCACTCAGAAGTTGTGGCTCATTTTATTTTATTTTTGGTTTTGTTTGTTTGTTTGTTTGTTTTGAGATGGAGTCTCACTCTGTCTGCCCAGGCTGGAGTGCAGTGGTGCGATCTCAGATCTCCACAACCTCTGCCTCCTAGGTTTAGGAGATTCTCCTGCCTTAGCCACCCGAGTAGCTAGGATTACAGGTGTGCGCCACTACACGTGGCTTGTGGCTAATTTTTGTATTTTTAGTAGAGACGGAGTTTCACCGTATTGGCCAGGCTGGTCTCGAACTCCAGACCTTGTGATCTGCCCGCCTCGGCCTCCCAAAGTGCTGAGATTATAGGCATGAGCCACCGCGCCAGATCGTTGTGGCTCATTTTTGTCAGATACTTATTTCGAAGTGTGAAAGGGTGATGTTCATATGGAAAAACACACTGATTGTAAGGACCCAGCTACATAAACAGAGCCCTCCAAGTAACTGGCACCGGGATTTAGGACTAGAACATGAATAAACCTCTCATGCCTCCGCAGCTGGTTTCACCTGCTCTTATACTTAATGCAGCCTCTTCTCAGGTGCTGTCTCTGTCAGTGTCACCTTTGCTCCACCTCCTGTGTGGGAGACTCATCCGTGTTCTCATGTGGGCTCTGCTGGTGTCTGTAGTGTCTTTCCGTTACATCTGACCGAAGTGCAAAGAGGTGGAGCTGACCTTGGACCTCGGGGGACAGCAGATCCTGGTGGTTACCAGTGGGTGCATACCTCCCCTTGACCTGGTACCTGTTAGCCCTGCCACTGTCTTACTTGGGTTCCTCAAAGCCCGTTAGGAACACAGGTTGCTCAAAGCATTGCTGACCTGGAGAAGTTCTTTTGCACTCAGAAGCTTTCACTCCTGTTGTGATCTCCCACCCTCTTTCACCACAGAGGAAGTACCGTGACAATCCTGACTTTAGGGCCAGACTGCCTGTGGATGAATTGCTCTGTGACTTGTGGTAATATCTTAGGTTCTCTGTGCCCCAGTCTCCTGGCCTCAAAACCAGGGTTGAGAATCCCAGTTACTCGTACATTTGCAAGGAAGGTCAAATGTGTGAGCTGCCATCCCCGGGCACCAGTGGTGTGAGTTGTCATCATTTCTTGACCACCACCAACTTGGGGACATAGGTCTGGAATTTGTCTTCTTTGCTTCATGGGTGAGGAAATAGAAATGTGGAGAAGGTTTTTTGCATGATGTTGCTTACGGATTTCCCCAGTGAGTCATTTCTGAGATGGACTTGCTGATATTATGATGGGAGGTGTGGAAGATGGCATCTTTATGACAATGTTGCAGAGAAGCTTAGTGCCTCATCCTTTTCGAAAGATGTTAGAATTGGCATCCTTTCTTTCACGTGACCCTTGCAGCAATCCTAGACCCTCAGATGCCCAGGGAGAACTGGCCTCATTCTTCCCATTATATCCCATTTCACAGATCAGATAACTGAGGTACAGGGAGGTCACACAGCTACCAAATGATGTGCCATGGCTAGAACCTTGGTGTTCTGATTCCTGATCCACCTGCCCTTGTTCATTTCTGTCTGTCATTCCTTCAGCTTGTAGTGGTGGTGACAGTAGGAGTCATTCACTAAAAGATCAGTCTCTTGAGCAGAAACTCTTAGACCGAACCCTGGTGTGTTTTATGGCTGTGATCCTATACCCGGCTTGTTTAGAACTGTATTATCCTCACTGGGGAATTCTCTGCCTCTTAGCTTTTGAAAAAAATCATGTAGTCAATAGAATATTTCAACAATGCATTGAAATAAAAAAAAAGAAACTTCCATGTAGAGGTAATACACACATTTAACATGAGGGTTTACATAGTTGCTCTAGTTGAACATTCAATTTTTCTTTGAACTTCCTGGCAGCCAGAGCAAAAGAAGGCTTACTGATAGCAGCAAGTAAGCAGTAAGTTAAAGAGTGGGGCCCTCCAACTTTGTGCAGGGTTGGTTGAACATGATTGGGCTATCTTTGTATGGATATCTTTGCCCTAAGAACTTGTAAAAGTCAAGACTGGTCCTCACTGGGACCCAGAGGTCAGAAGATTTACAAGATCAGGTGTTAGAACTACGTATTTGCATATACTTGTTATCTCCTTCCAGATGGCAGATAGCACAGACGAGGAGGAGCTGTACTCTGTTAAACCACTTGCCTGAGTGCTCAGGTTAGAAGGGGGTGGAGGCAGGAGCTATGTCCAAGCCTTCCAGTCCCATCAATTACCACATAACACTGCCCCATACCATCCCCACCCAGGAGAGGGAAGCTGAACAGGAGGTGGTAGCTGAAGAGGACTCCCAACCCAACATGCCCCTGAAAGGCAGATGCTTCTTTTGGAATTTTTGGTTCTTAGTTATGAAGAACTTATTTTACAGTAGTCCCAAGTACAGTCATAGAGTAGCAAAAAGTCATAGTATTCCATTTAAGAGGTGTCTCCATGAATCCTCCTAACATCCTATGAGGTATGCACTATTATTCCACCCACTTTACAGATGGAAAGCTGTATGAAGATTCTCCAGAGAAACAGAACCAATAGGATAAATGCATGGATAGATAGATACATAGATAAATGTAGATAAATAGATTATAGACAGTTGATAGATGATAGATGGATGGATGATCAATGATAGACAATAGACAGATGGATTAGACAGATGATAGATAGGTAGATAAGGATTTATTTTACCTTTATTTTCACTTTTTAAATTTTATATTTGGAGGTTACATTTATTTGCAGGTTTGTTCCATGGACATTTTATGAGATGCTGAGGTTTGGGCTTCTAATGCTCCCATTGCTCAAGTAGTGAACATAGTATCCAATCAGTACTACCCAGTAGGTAGTTTTTCAACCCTTGTTTCCCTCCTTTCCATCCCCCTTTTGTAACTCAGTGCTTGCTGTTCCCATCTTTAGGTTGACATGTACGCAGTTTAGCTCCCAGTTATAAGTGATAACATGCAGTATCTGGTTTTCCGTCTCTGCGTTAGTTCGCTTAGGATAATAGCCTCCAGCTGCATCCATGCTGCTGCTGCAAAGGACATTATTTTTTTAATGTCTGTGTAGTACTCTGTGGTGTGTATGGACCACACTTTCTTCATCCATTGGTGGGCACTCAGGTTGATTCCATGTCTTTGCTATTGTGGACAGTGCTGTGATTAACCTACAAGGGCAGTGTCTTTTTGGTAGAACAGTTTATTTGCCTTTGGGCCTGTACCCAGTAATGAGATCGCTGGGTCAAATGGTAATCTATTTTTCATTCTTTGAGAAAACTAAGGAGGGATTTATTATGGGAATTGGCTCACTTGATTGTGGAGGCCGAGAACTCCCCTGATCTGCCCTCTGCAAGCTGGAGACCCAGGACATCTTCTGGTGTGATTCAACCTGAGTCTGAAGGCCTGAGAATATGGGCAGCTGCTGGAGACAGTCCCAGAGTCTGAAGGCCTCAGAACCTGGAACTCTGACAGCTGAGAGCAGAAGTGAGATGTCCCAGCTGCAGTAGAAGGAGAGAGAATTCGTCTCTCATCCTCCTTTCTGATCCATCTGATCTACCTTTTAAATCCAGTCTATGGATTGGACAATGCTAGCCCACGTGGGCAAGGGCCGACCTTCTTTACCTGGTCTCCCGATTTAAATGTTAATCTTTTCCACAAACACCCTCCCGTGTATACCCAGAGTGGTGTTTTACCACCTATCTGGGTATTCCTTAACCCGATCAAGTTGACACCTAAAATCAACCACCACAGAAATGAAGGCGGAAACACTAAACCCAGTTGATCACAGCCAAGTTGCTGTCGGATGGTACCATCAGCTTTGGCACTGGGCTTTCCTACCTGCACTTTGGCTACTTCCCTGTGCTGACCCAGATCAGGGGAGAGCTTTTCCCTAAGACGACACTCATATATTTTTCTGTTTTTATTTTCTACCTTGACGACAAACAATTGCAATGTTTATGCTGCCCCAGGTCAAATTGTTTCAGCTGTACCTTTTCATTGTTTCTGTAGCCGATTTCATGTATTCTCATGTTTCATTTTCTATTATGTTTCTGCATGGTACAAGTCATTACTGGGTTTTTTGTTTTATTTTGTTTTGTCTTTTTGCTTTTGTGGCCCTAGGCTGTGAAAGTGGAACATGGATGTGATCTAATATAGCAAAGTGAGGTGCCTACTTCTATCTGTGTGCCCTCCCTGCCCTACTCCTCATTATGCTTGGGATGGCTGTTCAAACTTTAGCATAAATTAAAAAACGAGACTGTAATAGGCTAGGCCTGCGACTGGTGAAAGCCCAGTGTATACGGAAGTAGGTGTGAGGGTAAGCGTGGGGTTACATGGAAGCCAGAACCCTCCATATACTTCCTTCTCTTAATTTGAGGATTTTCCGGACTGTCCCTGAATAGGGTCCTCCAAATACCCCACCTGGAGGCCCCACTTGCTCCTAATATATTCACAGAGGCACGGATCTGCCGACTCTCCAGCCAAGACCCTGTCTCAGGTGACGCCATTTCTCCGACCAGGTAAGACAAAGAGAGCACCATTACTATTTCCTTGCGGAGGGGTGGGGTGGGAATTATTGCTTTAAAAAAAGAAAATGAAATCTTGCCCTTTCGTTAGAAGAGAGCAATGTTTCCTTCGTTGTTGGAAAATCGGCAAATACTGATTTTCTGATAAGGCTCTGGCTGTGCAATGAGGAACGTCAAGGACAGGCAGGCATGTTTTTATTTTTATGTTTATTTTACTCTTGAACAGAAAGCAGGCCCTTGGATCCTTGTCCCATGTCTCTTGCATGAGAAGGACACGCATGCATCACAGGCAGAGGCGAGCCAGCGGGTCATCTGTCTTGGGGGGACTGACTGTCCATGTGCCCAGGAAAAGGTCAGGAACCTGTGGGTATTAATTAATCCAGCCGGTCACAGAGCCATCCATGTTTATTAGGGAGGACCGTGGCATTTGGCTAGGATGATGATTTTAAGGATTGGTGTTTTATTAAGAGGACAACATCTGTTTCCTTTTTTGTGGGAATTAAGCGTTCTTTGTAAGGCCGTTGGGAGCAGGTGCAGAGGGTAGCACAGGTTAACACTTCCTTTGTCACCATCTTGTCTTATTCCAGTTCCTGTGTTTCAAGGACTCATGGGACAGGGAGATCCACAGACTCTCAGCTCTGGAGTCCAGCCAGTGGGGGCCACCATTCCTGCCAAGTGCTTGGGGAGACCACTCAGACTTCCATTTTGCAGGCTACCAAAGGCTAGCACCGTCCTCCTGGTCCTTGGGTTGCATTCTCATCCTCACCTCTCCATCCCAGCTCTGGGATTGGCAGAATCATCTCAGTCACCCCTGTTCTATATGCCTTACCCACCCGATACAGATACCTGCCACCCACTTGAATTTACACCTATAAATATTTGTGCACTTAGAAACCGCCCTGAAGGTTTGGACAGAGAAGGATTTAGATCGCAGGAATACAAATGACAGCACATCCCGAGTGGTGTATCCGGTTTGTAATAGCACTCAGCCGGCGCTACGGCTGTAGATGTTCTGAGCATCCACTTAGGGTTCTTCAGAATCTCTGTGCTCCACTCACAGCCAGGGCCCAGGACCACATGCTTCTGGGCGGCCACCAGGTGACTTTCAGTGATATGTGGAGAACACCCTGTATTCAGATAGCTGTATATTTAAATTTGTTGTTACCTCCTTTTTGTAGCAAGTAATGCTCGTTTTACTTTTACGGTAGTCATATAACTTTCCTTTCAAACACTATTTAAGTAAAATTTAAAAAAAGTGAGTCATTTTAAAGGAGGAATGTCAAATGAATGGTAGAACTAGTGCAGTGTGGCAGTGAGACAGCACCAGCAGGGAGGTGAGGGGAGGTGCAGGGAGGTGCAGGGAGGTGCAGGGAGGTGCCGGCAGGTGCGGGGATCCATTTCAGGGAACTTCTCCTGAAGTTCCCCGCTGGCTCGCCTCTGCCTGTGATGCGTGCATGTCCTTCTTATGCAAGAGACATGGGACAAGGATCCAAGTCCCCGACTGGGGCGGCTTTCTGTTCCAGAGTAAAATAAACATAAAAATAAAAACAAGCCTGCCTGTCCTCATTGCACGCTCTAGAACCACTCCTGGTACCAAAATAGTCTTAGAGTTCTCTAGAGGGACAGAACCAATAGGATAGATGAATATATAAAGGAGAGTTTATTAAGGAGTATTGACTCACATGACAGACCACAAGGTGAGGTCCCATAACAGGCCATCTGCAAGCTGAGGAGCAAGGACGCCAGTCTGAGTCCCAAAGCTGAGGAACTTGGAGTCTGATGTTCAAGGGCAGGAAGCATCCAGCACAGGAGGAAGATGGAGGCCAGAAGACTCAGCCAGTCTAGTCCTTCCACTTTCTTCTGCCTGCTTTATTCTAGCCGCACTGGAAGCGGATTAGACGATGCCCACCCAGATTGAGGCTGGTCTGCCTTTCCCAGTCCACTGACTCAAATGTTAACTCCTTTGGCAACACCCTCACAGACACACCCAGGGACAATACTTTGCATCCTTCTATCCAATCAAGTTGACGCTCAATATTAACCATCACAGGGAGGTGCAGGGATCCATTTCAGGGATCCTCTCCCTGGTGAAACTGGCAGCCCTGCCTCCTGTCTGTGCACTCAGGGTTTGTAACCTTCGTTTACTCATCTGCTAAGTAGAGATGGTTGGGCCAGCCTCTGACTCTCATCGCTGTGTGAGTTCCTAATAAGATAAAGCAAATAGATATCTAAGAGGTATTATGATTATTATTACTACTATTGTTACTTACATTAGTATTTATTGAAAGACAACAGACACTTGGTGAGCTCCCTCCTCTATGCCAACTTCTCACTCAGCACTAAGTAGAGAATATATCGCTAACCCTCTCCCACGAGCCAGTGTGAGGCCACCATTATCTACATTTTGTTTATTATTTTTAGATTTTTAGAGACAGAGTCTTGCTCTATCATCCAGGCTGGAGTACAGTGGTGCAATCCCAGCTTACTACAACCTTGAACTCCTGGGCTCAAGCTATCCTCCCACCCAGTCTCTCAAGGTGCTGAGATTACAGGAATGAGCCGCTGCACTATGGCCTACCCACATTTTAGAAACAAGGACCTTAGAGGTAAGGAGCCAGGGATTCTCATACTCCTTATATCAAGATGGTACGGAGGAAAAATGAAAGACAAATATTTCGTAAATATTTCCACAGAATTAATTACATTCACATTTCCAAATGTTGGTTTAGTCCTGAATTGAATTGTCCTCTGTTTTTCTAGAGTTTGTAGAGAGAATGAAAATATCTGTCCAGTACAGTGTCTTTTGGCCCTTTCCCTGCTTACCAGCATCATAAAGACAGAACATTTCAGGAACGTGGCCTTGATAAGAAAACATACCAGCATATATACTGATGGTGGCTCTCTCTGGGCTTTAGGACTATGAGTGCATTTTCTATTTTCTCTTTCCTTTTTGAAGACTTTCTACTTTACTGTGTGAAAATGGTTCGTCTGTGCCCCCACCCAAATCTCATCTTGAATTGTAGCTCCCATTCCCACGTGCTGTGGGAGGGACCCAGAGGTAGATACTTGAATCCTGGGGGCGGTTTCTTCCATACAGTTCTCGTGGTAGTGAATAGGTCTCACGAGATCTGATGGTTTTATGCAGGGAGACCTTTTTCACTTGGTCCTCATTCTCTCGTCTGCTGCCATGTAAGACGTGCCTTTCACCTTCCATCATGATTGTGAGGCCTCCCCAGTCACCTGGAACTGTGAGTCCATTAAACCTATTTTTCTTTATAAATTACCCAGTCTCAGATATGTCTTTATCAGCAGATGAAAATGGAATAATACACTGTGTAAGTAGAAATTGCAACACAGAACCTAGGTTGTAAATTTGCTGAGACGGTTTCAGGTGTCTGAAAAGCCAACACTATTTTTGTGATAATACGACGTGATTTGCCTTTCCATTTTACACTCCGGGTGGGTAGAACTGTTGTCTCCTTAGCACAGACCTGTACTTGTTATCACTGTGTTCTTCACTGCCATGCATGTGCAGAAAAAACAAAAGCCAGTTTCACTTAAGAATGTACTTCATGTGGTGTATGCATATAGTAGAATATTATTCAGCTTTAAAAAAGGAAGGAAATCCTGCCACAGGCTACAACATGGATGAACCTTTAGGACATCATGCTGAATGACATAAGCCAGTCACAAAAAGACAATTACTGTATGATTCCACTTATCAGAGGTACTCAGAGTAGTCAAATTCATAGAGACAGAAAGGGGAGTGGAGGTTGCCAAGGGCTGGGAGAGAGGGAAACAGATATTTATTGTTTAATGAATGCAGAGTTTCAGTTTTGCAAGATGAAAAGAGTTTTGGAGATGGATGGTGGTGATGGCGGCACAGCAATGTGAATCTACTTAATGCCATTCACTGTACACTTAAAAATAACTAAGATGGGGCCAGACTCGGTGGATCACGCCTGTATCCCCAGCACTTTGGGAGGCCAAAGGGGGCAGATCACCTGAGGTCAGAAGTTTGAGACCAGCCTGGCTAGTATGTTGAAACCCCGTCTCTACCAAAAATACAAAAATTAGCAGAGCATGGTGGTGAGCGCCTGTAATCCCAGCTGCTTGGAAGGCTGAGGCATGAGAATCACTTGAACCCTGGAGGCAGAGGTTGCAGTGAGCCGAGACCGCACCATTGCACTTCAGCTTGGGCAACGAGAGTGACACTCCGTCTCGAAAAAATAAAATATAAAAAATTAAGATGGAAAATTTTATGTTACATGTATTTTACCACAATAAGAAAACAAGTATAGAGATTATGAATTTGAAATAACAAGAATGTACTTGATGATGTATTGAAAGTTATTCACTTTATTAAATCTTAATATTTGAGCACTGGCCTTTCAATGTTCTTTCTGATGAAGTGGGAGGTAGACATAGAGCACCTCTGTCCATCTGGAAGTTCCACAGCTGCCTCAAGGAAAAGCACCTTTGCCAGTCTTCTGAACTGTAAGCTGAACTCCCTGGCTGTTTTTTTTTTTTTTTTTTCCCAAAGAGCGCCATTTTTGCTTGAAAGAACAACTGATAGACAAACTATGGTTATTGAAACTTGACTATTTGGCAGACATTATCTGGAAAATGAACAAATTAATTCTGTCACTTCCAAGAAAATAACTGACAGTATTTGTTGCCAATGATGAAACTCAAGCTTTCAAGAATTTTGAAAAACTTGTATCAGCCACTGTGAGCTTGACAGCTTTCCAATAGTTAAAGAGATACTAACACTTGTGATTTCTTTAATATTGAATAATGGATTGTGTCAACACTGCAGGATCTGTGTACATGACTCATTGAGCTGATACTTCTCAAGTGACCTGTGCTAGATGTAGTAAAATCATGGAAGGGTAAAAAAAAATCCATTCAAATAACAGTATAGACCAGTGGATTTTAATGTAATGGAGCACAAAATGTTTATGTATTTTCAGATTCCACATTGCAACTAACCTTTGAGAAACTACCAGTTGCTGAGTTTTGGTGTAGTATCAAAGAACATCCACAATTATCTGAAAGGGCTTTTACTGTATACCTCCCTTTTCCAACGACATCTGTATGAGGTTAGGTTTTCTTCATAGATTTGAAGAGAAACAATGTATTGCAAGACTATATGTGGAAGCAGATATTAGAATCTAGCTGTTTTTTCTTAAAAAATAATTTTTATTTTCATTTCAATAGTTTTTGGGGTACAGGTAGTTTTTGGTTACACGAATGCGTTCTTTAGAGATTTTGGTGTACCGGTCACCCAAGCAGTGCAGACTGTACCCAATGTATAGTCTTTTATCCCTCACCCCCCTCCCAGACTTTCCCCTACCTAAATACCCAAAGTTCATTATGTCACTCTTATGCTTTTACATCCTCATAACTTAGCTTTTGGCTATCAGTGAGAACGTATGATATTTGGTTTTCCATTCCTGAGTTATCTCACTTAGAATAATGGCCTCTGGCTTCATCCAAGTTTCTGCAAAAGAAATTATTTTGTTCCTTTTTATGGCCGAGCAGTATTCCATGGTGTATATACACCACGTTTTCTTTATCCACTTATTGGATGATGGGCACTGAGGTTGGTTCCATGTCTTTGCAATTGCAAATTGTGCTGCTATAAACATGAGTGTGCACGTGTCTTTTTCATATAGTGACTTCTGTATTAAGCCAGTGGTTTGCAAAGAGCTATGAAGACACTATACTTGTCACTAACTTTTTGAACATTCTGTTATTTTTTTCCATGAAAACATTCTAGATATGTTAGTATACAACAGGTTTATTTTCATTTTTAAATACATGATTACTTGTACATTTTAGAATTTTCTTAGTTTTAATTTCTATTGGCACACCTAAACAAAAGCGCTTAGGGTCCTTAAAACTTTCAGAATTTTTACATTCTGAAGGGTTCTGAGACCAAAATGTTCAAGAGCCACTGGTCTAGCACAGAGATTCTCAACCCTGCTTCTGCATTAGAATCACCAGAAGAGCTTTCTAAGAACTCTCATGTCCATGTCTCACCCCAAGCCAATTAAACCAGAATCTCTAGTGACTTTGTTCAGGCATAAGCATTTTGACAAAGTGTCTCCCGGGAATTGTATTTCGCAGCCAAGGCTCAGAACCAGGTCTAGAAGCCATACTACCTGGCTACCACCTGGTTCCTTTGGAAGGCAGACAGCACATTCAGGCAGGACCCGGTGCCCACCCTGGAACGCCAACTCCTGCGTTGGTCAATGTCCATACCAAGTGAATACAGACGACTCCAAGGCAGCCAGGTGCAATATCCACGTTTAGACAGGAGAAGCTGTCTCATTATGGCACCTCTTTCTTCCACTTCAAATTAGCAGTCAAGATTCCTATAAAGCACGGCATGCTGTTTATCTTCCGGGTATCACCATCCGTCGTACCAGCTGTTTGTTGAAAACTGATTCAAGCTCATCTAAGACAAACCAGCACTCAGCTGCCTTGGAACCACCAATATCTGAGACATGGCTTGAGACCAAGCCTGGTTGCAGGGATCAGAGGGTCTGAGCATGCAGCAACCCACAGTGGAATTCAGAGATCTTGGGATTCTCTAAATTGGGCTGGGACATCTTTTGATTAGCCGGACACCCGTCCGAAATGCATGCTGTCGGCCACAGGTCATGGCTGCTTTTCCTTTGCTATTGGACATGTTATTGCTAGAGAGTATTCCGAGACATTGGCCTAAAAGCTTCAGGAACAACAGAGGGGAAGAACACGTTGGCCTGTTTCCTTCTGAGTCATAAGAACAAAACCTTTCCGTTTTGACCACCCACGGCTGGGATGGCATGATCTAGATTGAGAGGCCACACGATTCTGTTTGCAGTAAAGGAAAAAGTCCTGCTCTAAGAAGTATAATAACATGGTTTATGAAAACTGGGTGGGCACATGTGGGTTCTTTCCTTAAAGTGAGATTTCTGGGGATATCTTTCTTTGTATTGAGAGGGTCATCTTAAGCTTCTCTCCTCTTGAATTTGTTCAGTAGCACAAGGCATATCAATACTCATTACTTTCCATTGAACATGAGCCATGAACTTGGGGCTGATAAGTGCAAGGCCGACTTCCTTCCTCTGGAGATGGAGTCCCTCTAGCTGTATCTCTCCCATCACGGTCATCATCCCTGCATTGCAGTCATCTCACTGTCGGGGAGGCAAGAGAGGCACTACTCGGAGGCCTCTCTCGCCAACAGACACCCTCACCCAGGACTCAGCCAGCTCGTGGGTAAGGGAGCTGACCAGGCGACCAGGGCAG